>NW_019392645.1:1969830-1999539 GCF_000648675.2 Cimex lectularius | reverse complement strand
TGGTTTTCATATATATATATAAACAAATATTTGCAAGGGGAGCACTAGAGGTCTTGCTTTAATATACGCTGTAATTGCCTTGAAAAAAAGGTTTTTTAAGGTTAAGTTAGGGTGTTAGGGGTGGGTTAAGAATTTTAATTCATTTGTATTAAAGGTTAAGTTAGATAGGGTTAAGGTTAAGTTGGATACTTAATCTAAGGTAGACTTAGGTTTAAGTTTAGGTTCAGGAATTGTTACATATACATGATTTAATGTTTTTATATGAAGATGAGAAAATATGTGAGTGCAAAGTTGTATTGACTTACTGTGAAAAATGGTTCAATATTAACTCGGTCCACATTTATTTGAAACTGAACTTGTCGGAAAACATCATACGCCTTTTCATTGAAAGGAATTTGTCTTATGGCTGGATGTGGTTCTGGTTCAGTGTAAAAGATATCACTTAGAGGATTTATATGAATAGGTGGATCGCAAGGTTTGGCTTGAATCAGTTTTCTTTCGTCGATAACTCCGTACTAAAAGTTGTTTTTAGATTCAGTCTATGCCAGTGATTTACATCTGTTTTTACACAAATTAAGGACATACCTGATTCATTAACCCACAAGAGATGAGTTGAGAAATTCTATCTTCTATATCGCTAGTGAACAAAACATAGTTAACGGCAAAGTTGTTATGAAGATATCTTTTAAGTACAAGATAAAAATCTGATTTGTTTAGTTTGATTTGAAGAAATTCAAGCGCTGATGTGAACTGGCTGATCGGCATCACTCCTCCACTGCGAACCACCTGTAAATTGTTAATAAAAATTAAATTGTTTGTTACTTTAAATGTCCAATTGTCGGAAAGCCAAAAGTTGATATTGACTAATTTCTTTGGAACCAGCTAAAGCTAGTCATTGGGTAAGAAAGCAATAGTCATTCTTCTAAAATGTATTCTGTATACTAAAGTATATCATAAACATAATACAAATAATTACAAAAAGGCATCAAGATTTAAACTGCTTCAAATTCACTGAACAATGTGAATAATAAAATTTATATAAAATATGTTATGACTGTTGATGTGTTTGTAAAAGAGAAAACTCCCTCCCTCCCTCACACACACTTTCTCTCTCCTTCTCTCTCCTCCTTTCCCCATATCTATCTAGTCTATTAGGATCCTCATCTATCCAGCCAACTCTCTTTATATCTCCCTAACTAAGAGTATATCCGCTGTCTTTTTTTTAATAAACTAGCTTATTTTCTATTATTAATTTGATTTCTCTCTCTTATCACTTCATATTGGTTACGGGCTGTTTGAGTTAGAGTTAGGATTAGATTTTTGAGAAAGTATATTTTCCCTTTTATCACTTCAAATTTCCTGAAAACTGGCAGTACATATCTTTGAAGTACTGGATGATGTATTGTAGTAAGTAGTATTTTTTTGTTTTTGGTTGTGGAAAGAGAAACAAAAACAAAAAAGAACTATTTCCTTTTTTTAAGTAAGGTAGAGTTAGAGTTGGAATTAGGGTTAGAGTGAGGGTTAGGGTTAGGGGCTGGTTGGATTAGGGTTTGGGACAGGTTAGGTTAGGTAAAGTTAGAGTTTTGAGAAATGAGATTTTTCTCTTACCACTTCATATTGCCTGAACACTGGTATGAGGGAAATGTCCATTGCATAAACCCTAGCTGCGATTGCATTTAAAACAGCGTCAAGTTGTTTTTTATCATACCCATCCATAGGGTTTGGACTTCCCAGGTAAGTCTGTTCATTTCCATAACAGTATCTTGGGTGTATTACGGTTTCTATTTAAAAAAAACAAACAAAAAACAATAATAATAAAATATATTTAGAAATATTAATAGCAACTTTTTTTTTGGGGGGGAGGAATTAATCATGGGCAACTTTTTGGATAGTTGTGGTATTTCATCATGCTTGGTAGATGTCTCTATGTACATTTTTTTGTGATAAAAATCAACTTGGAAGAATAAAAAGTTTCGTTTTAATTAAAAATTGTGAGATTGAATTTTTTGATTGCTATAAAAGGCTTTTAATTTACTTTAGTTGTAAACAATTGTTTAAATAATATATTATTTTATGTGAATTTTAATTCATTTTACCGCAATCTAAATCAATGCAATCAACAAATTGTTTGTACAAAACTCTTCCATCTCGTCCTTTATAGAAGTCAGCCAATTCTGTTGCTTGATCCTTTGATAAGCCTATTACATCTTTTAAATGTATCAGGAGAACATTTAAAAATTCACGGTCTAAAATAAAATTCATATTTTGAAAAAATTTGCGTATCACATATGGAAACGGATGAGCTTACATGTAATTACACCTTCTTTTCTCACGTCGAAGAATTCAAAGTAAGGAGCTAGACTTAGAGACCGACTGTACCGATTGAAAACTTCTCGAATCTTACAGATCGTACTCCATATTTTGCCAAGAATTTTTCTGTTCTCCAATCTTGCATTTTCTGCTTGCTCCTATTGACAAAATTCATAGTAAAAAAAAAATAGGCTTTTAAAAATACAAATTACACAGTAGTTATTTTAAGATAGGGTTAAAGTTAAATTTAAGGTTAAAAGGAATCAGCCTGTTTACAGCCTTAAACATGGCCAATGTTGATCTCCATTATTATCTAGAGCTTTTTTCTAGAGTTTATTAAGAGCTCTCGTGTGGCCTTGGATTATCTGGTCCCGATAAAAATCGCAGCCTGCATGGTCCTTCATAACATATGACTTGTTCTGCTGTTTCTTCCTTCATGACATAATCTGTACAGGATTGTTTCTGCTGATCTGAGTCTATATGCCTCTGGAATCTGCAGTGTCCAGACAGAAGTCCTATTATCATTATAGGTGTTTTTTCAGGAACTTACAACTATCTCAAAAAATCCTTTCATTATATCAATATCGATTTCGGGGGCACCAACCTCCCCTCTTCAGTCTTATTTCAAGTTTAGAACTGAATTTTAGAAAATAGATTTCACGCGCTTCTAAAATTGAAACTAGACTGAAGAAGGGAGGCTAGTGCCCCCGAAATCGGTATTGATATAATAAAAGGAAATTTTGAAATGGTTGTAAGTTCCTGAAAAAACACCTAAAAAGATCTTAAAACAAGCGAACAACCAAGAAGAAAAAAGATAAGAATAAATAGTAACATTATGTTTCAAGTTTAGCAATCCTGTTAAGTCTGTCAGTAGTAGGAATCTCAGCCTGCATAGGATTTACAATAGGGGCCATCTTCTGCTGTTTCATCTTCGTCCTGTTGTATTTTTATGCATATGACTCCAGAGTCTGCAGTGTGCAGTAAGCATATCATTCTAGTTTTAACACATCCTATTGTCCTGTTAGTCTCTGCAATGGTCCTTTGATAAACTTTTCCTCATACCTCTGTCCTTGAATACAATCCCATTGAACTGTAGATTTATTCTTGTTTCACTGACGGATCTGTGTTTTTCGCAATTTGACATGCCGGCAAAGGGTTCAGGGCCAAAAGGAGTCCTTATTAAAGGCTTAGGCTCTGTATGCTCTGGTAGCCAAACAAGGGTGATTTAGTGGTTTTCCCCAATGTTTGACAGGGCCTTGAGGCATTTCCAAATGACTTGTTTCTGCTGCTCCGAGTCTATATGCCTCTGGATTGGGCAATGTACATCCATCAGTCCTACTATTCTAGTCCCAGCATCCTAGGTTTAGTAGTCCATTTAGTCTCAGCAATGGTCCTTTTATTAACCTTTTTGCATAGATTTCCTGGAATACATTCCTATGAACGCAAAACTTATACTTAATCCTCTGTCATATAGATCTGGTTTTTGGCAGTTTCGTGTGCCGCAAAATAGTTCAGGGCTAGGATACCTATGAAGGTATCCCCACTAAACTTTCCTTGGCTAGCTTATCAGCCACATAAGCATCTAAGGATTCTTGCTACCAATGAGCCAGTAGTGCCGCCTGGCTGTCTGAGAATTATTATCCATTTGTTAGTAATACCAAGCTTTTTGATCTCCCTGGCCTAGTATTAAATAATCATAGTATCTACCTGAAAGACAGTGGCATATTGCTCAAGGCTGATATTAGGTTAGGTTTGAGTTAGGCAGAGTTAGAGACAGGTTAGGTTGCATATGGGTAGGGTTAGGATACAATGGTTATGGTTAGGGGCGTTAGTAAACTTTTCCTCATTCCTCTGGACTAAAACACATTCCCATTAAACTCAGGATTTCTTCTTAATCCATTATCTGTCCATTGTTTTTTGCAATTTTGTGTGCCACAAAAGGGTTCAGGGCTGATAGGTGTTCTCATTGAACTGTCCTTGGTCAGTTTATCGGCTTCCATGGTAGCCAAATAAGTGTGATGGAGGGTGGAAAAGCAGCATCGGGAAATCTGGGGCTCCCTCGTGCAATGACGATACCAAAGTGACAGTGTGAGAGAAAGAAATATGATGGTTGTTAATTATAAATGTAAGTAAGGAAAGCAGGTAAGGATTGAAGGTAGGAACTAGATCCAAACACAATATCCTGGGACTTTTCTACACTTAACTTAAGCCCATTTTTACAGGCTCATAAGCAAATTGAATTTAAGTTGGCCTGAATTCATACAATTGCAGCTTCTAAGTCAGAAGAGTAGGAAAAGAAAGAAGCAATACTTAATTATTTAATGTATTTTTATGTATGCAACAGCTACAAAAGAAACTTTTTTTGTTGCTAAAACTATTTGCTTGAAACTTGAAAGAATCCATAAGTGATGGGTTAATCTTTAAAAAAAAAGTCTACAATTTGGAGAAAATCATTTGTCTGAATTTTTCATTAATGTTTACCTGACAATAAAATGAATAAAATGTGTATAATCAATTAAAAACATTTTAAACAACTTACCATAGTGGACTGTTCTTAAAAGAATGTTAAATTTGGTTAACAGTGCAATTTTAATATCAAATCAAAGCTTATAATAGCTTGTCCATAGTAGTTTGAAAACACAAATGATTACATTAATGGAATATATAAACTAAAAAATGTTGTTGCCTTAGAAACGATCTGTAATTATTCATTTATTTTAGTTAAACCTTTAAATAATAGAAAGACATCGATTAGAGATTTCTGCCTTGTATAAAGTCATATTAATTTATTATGAACTTAAAAAACTTATTAATCTTTTATATATTTTTCTTTATTTATTAACTTAACATGAAATTAATTTTTGCAAATGGTTTAAACTTTAAAACCTATGGCTATTTTAATTCTTTCAGGTTAAAAAAATATGCCGAATTGTTTGAACTTTATGACATATTTTAATAATTATACTTTTAATGTAAGGTATTAGTTGTGATGAAAAAGTGAGTTTCAAGCGGGATTCGAACCCACGACCTTTGGCTCAATACACCGCTATTCTAACTGCTTGTGCTATCACTCGTGTACTTCTTGGATGAGTTTTATGATTAGTTTAAGAAGCCATGGCTTGCAATATTCTGAAGAAATGGGTCAGATCTAAAACCTCCTTTTCACAGAGACAATTTGTTGAATCATGGATATAAAGATAAGCTCCAACAATAGCCTCCTTAATTTATAAAAATGAACAATCTTCGACCTAATTTGTCAGAAAACAAACGTAAAAGGGAAATTTATCATCTTAAGCCGTGATGTTGGAGATTGAAATTTTGTAGCTTGTCATGTACGATTAGACAATCCTATAAATTTTAAAGCTTTTCAAACTGTTAAATCCAGTTAGGCCAGTATGATCAGATCGTCGGCAAAAAAAGTGATTGAAAATGGATAAAATCAGAAAATTCCAAAACGTAGAGCATGAGGAAGATCAATGAAAAGCGAGAGCAACAAAGTGCTCAGGATGCAGCCCTGTCTAACTCCAGATTCAACTTGAAGCTGAATGAGCAAACAGGGCAGCAGTAACTTAAGACCTTGATTAATGAATGTATAATAGTCTTGTGGATTAGGGTTATGGTCACAATCCACTATCATCACAATCAGACTATTATAGAGTAAAGGCTGGTTGATCGTGTAGAAGAAACAATTAATTATGTTATACTACTTGACCCAGGATGTTAATGATTGAAATTTCACATAGTCTTGAAGGCTTGGACAATCCTATAAAGTTTGAAGCTTTTAGAGCAGTTAAGTCCAGTTAGGCCAGTCTGACCACACTGTCAGCATAAAAGAAATCTTTTAATTGATAAGAGCAGAGAATTCCAAAATCTAGATCGTGAGGAAGGCTCAAAGCAGTTTTTTTTCCACTCTGGACCAGAATGTTTTACTGTCTTTCACTTCAACTAGTTTGTGTTAATAAACATTTGAACTCATTTTTCTTAATTTTAATTGATAGCTAATATTCATTTTTTATATATATTGTGTCCGAAGGAACTCTTCTTTTGAATAATGAGACTTCTTTATTAATTTTGAGCTTTTTTGAAGCTCTTTTGTTAACGGAGCATTTCTGTGAAGGCTCATTGTGTTATCTGTTAATCATGTATATTTGACCATCCCTAAAATATCAGAAGAAATGAAATAGTCAGGTAACAAATAAAGATTAAACTTTATAAAAATATTTATATTTGTACATATGCGTATTTAATAAATATTATTCATAGAACCACATGGATATATTTATATAATATGGTACAAATATATAGTATAATTATGCATACAATTGTATCAATGAAATAGCTGACCCCAATTGCGCATTTCCTTTGTTTTTTGTTTTTTTATTCCTCTGAGCTTCTAAAAACTTTAAATATTTTAAATATCAATTAACCTATAGGAATAAATATAATATAATCTAAAATTATATTCTTTCATAATTGAGGAATAATTTTGTTGCTTCTAAAATAGATAATAAATAATACAAAACTAATAGCAAGCATTATATTCCTTAAGTTAAATGAATAAATATTCTCTATGGTAATTGTAAAAAGGTAAGTGTTAATTTATTTAAGTATTATGTTTTTCCTGAACTTCACAAGTAGGCCTGGAGTGACGTTCTGGGAATATAAATAATACAAAAATTAATATTTACAAAACAATGGAAAATTCATTTTAACTTAAAACTAGCAATCTACCCGAATAAATAAATTATTTAGCGACTTCACAAGTCAGACACTGGAAATACATTTAATGAAAATGCAGCCTTAGAAGTGATAGTTCCGTTTGTTGCTTCAACAGTGTATTGTCCCATGTCGGCTAATGTACAGTCAATAATTTTGAAGGTGTATTCGTTTCCATTTTGTACAAAATTATATTTGGATGATTCCTCTTTTACAACCTTCTCATCTTTCTTCCACAAGACTGTTAAACAAATAATAATTTAAAAAATTACAATTTATGTTTATATAAAATATATCTAAAAACTTATCATGAAATCTTTCTTACCACTTGTCAATGAAGGGTCGACTGAACACTTAAATTCTATGCTTTCTGCTTCACAGACAGTAGCTGATTTAGGGAATGTTTTGAACCCAGGTCTCTTTGCTTCTTGTGGGACTGAAATTTTAAAAAAAAAGTCAAAAATTATAATATTGCCTTGTAAAATAAGACTGTAGCGTTTTTCAAAAATTCCTATGCTTTGACACACACTAATTCAGTAATTATTAGAGAACATGCATTTTTACAAGGCGTTTAGCTAAAATATAGAGAAAAATAGTGCATTTATGACATTCAACGTCTTTTTTTACGGCAAAGGGAAAACTGCAGCTCAGACTGCTAGGAAAATTTGTAATCAGTGGTTTGCTTGGTTCAGAAGCAGAAATTCAGAAAGTGCTTTGGTCGTCCTTCAACCATTGATGATCATTGAAATTCAAGCTTTTTGACAAATCACCCATACACAAAGAAACGAGACATCACAGACTCTTAACGTATCTCATACAAGAGTTCAATGCAAATGGACTGTATCATGATCTGATTTCCCAAAATCTTAAAACACAATGTAAATGGTCCATTTTTAAAAATATTGACAACTTGGGAAGAAAAATGGGCCATTTGTAACAATATTCAGAGAGGAAAATCACTATTAACAACTCCAAAAGCCAGATATTTACATGCCAACTGAGATGAATTTATTGGACTGCATCTCCATTTGTGATTTTTTTTTTACAAAAATACAATGTAAATGGAACATGTTTTATAAAGATTGATAATCGCAAAGGAAATTTTTTTAAACAATATTCAGGGAGGAAAACCACTGTTTACAACTCCAAAAGATGGTATTTACGTGTCAACTGAGATGAATTTATTAGACCACATTGGACGGGTAAATTTATTTATTTATTGGACCACATCTGCATCTGTGATTCCTACCTAAAATGCAACATAAATGGCCCATTTTTTTTTTTTAAACAATTGAAAACTGCAGATGAAAAGCGGAACATTTCACAACAATATTCAAAGAGGAAAATTGCCGTTAATAATTCCAAAAGACGGATTACATCCCAAGAAGGTAATGTAAATTTATTATGAGGTTGTTCCACCCAATTACACCCCTAATTCTAAAGTATATTACGCAATCATGATTAAAGTCAGAAATTGACCTAAAATGACCGGTTAATCGCAAGGGAATTGTTTTCCACCAAGGTAACCTTCGCTTCAGAAATTTTTGGAACTTGGCTGGGATATGCAACACATTGTGCCTTCAGCAATACTTTATTAGCTGGAAAAACTTTGCTGGATATAAGGGCTGCAGAATAATGAGTTCATTGATCAAAAACCTGAAAAATTCTTGGAGGACAAAATAAAAAATACAAAAATATTTCAAAGATGTTAAAACCTAGTGGAACAAAATGGTTCATAAATGGTGGATTTGTTTACAAGTTAAACAAGCTACTGTTTTTTTTTTTTTTTCAAGACTTGATTTAATAACCCTTAATAAAATTTTGTCATTTTAAACTACCAACACTTACCACAGACATTAAGAGTACAACTGCTGAATGATTCTCCATTGTCATTAAATGCTTCGCAAGTATATGTTCCTGCGTCTTCAGGGAATATTTCTGCTATTTTAAGTTGGTAGATATTAGCGATGTTGGTGTATTCGAAATCCTTGCTTGGCTTTATTTCTTTGTTGTTGTGTAGCCATATAACATCAAATTTATTGGCTCCTAAAAAATGAAGAGATGAAATTTATGAAAAATACTCAATTTATTTATATGTACCAATTATTCTGCATGATAGAGTGACAGGATCTCCATCGTTCACATCGGCAGATTCAACATGGCTGACAATTCTGGGAGCTAGATTTTGTCCACTTCCACTTGAAGCTGGTGACTTTTTATCCATTGCTGAAAATTAAATTATAATTAGTAAAAAAAAATCATAGGAATTTATTGAAACTTACGTTTAACTTTAACGTTCGCCTCAGTAGACGTTGATCCTAAAGAATTAGTCGCTGTGCAAACATATTTCCCTTCATCCTCAGGGAACACTTCATTGATGGTAAGACTAGCAACTCCATTTCTATATTTAAGGTCGACAACTGCTGATGAACTGACATGCTGAAATATTTCAAATTGCATTACATTCTTATGATATGATTGTTATTATTTAAACTTACCTCTCCATTCTTTGACCAGGAAATTTGTGGTTCAGGATCGCCATGAACGGTGCATGTTAGATTTAAAGTATCTCCGTCATTAACTTCTACATTTTTCAGCGACTGAGTAAACTTTGGCGGTGCCATTGTGTCATCTGGCGGTACTGTAAATTTAAAAGTGTAAAATTCATAACCTAGTAACTACTCGCTATTAAGTATTTATATATTTAACTTAATAGGTTCTATTTTTTGTATAAAATATGCACATTGTTAACAATATATTATTATATTGTAGGTCATATTGTGATGGGAATCAGAGGAGCCAGAATCCATGAGCTGTTCTTCAAGGTTCTTTCCTCGAACCCACACAGTTTTTTGTATATTTTACCAAACTACAATGATGATATCGCTCTCTATTCTTCCTCTTGGGGGATAGAATATTGAACAAGTTTCTGCAAACTTCAGAAAATTAATTAGAATAAAACAAAGGCAATGGTTTTCAGCAAGTGTAGACTTTTAGACAAGAAAAGTTCCAAATAGGCCTTGTTTTCATTTTTGTTGTTCTGTTGCAATTCTATACCCTCGGTTTACTCGGAATCCTAGGTTATGTCTTCATTGTGCAGTGGCTTCATATTCAAAGATATGGATGGTAATTTTTTCCTCCTCATTGCATAAACTAAAAAATAAAATAGTCCAGGTTTCCCAACCAAGCGACACTGCAGCTGGTGTTCCTCAAGGCTCTTTCCTTGGACCCATACTGTTTTTCCTATATCTCAATAAAATACTCTAACAATATGGCTCTCTACTCAACCTCTTGGAGGAGAGATACTGTATTAAATAGGCTAGACAATGTAATGCCCTGCAGGATGGGCAACCTTTGAAAAATTTCAATTAAGTTGTGAAGTCAGTCTAATATCTTGAGAACTTAGTGGACCATAAACAAGGGAAAGCAGTAGCATACTTTCCCCTCTAATAAGTTGCCAGTTTAGGCTGTCACAAACTAATAAACTTCTGTCTGGTGTACAAAGAGGTGGTCAGGCTCCTATATGCATGCCCTCAAGGAAGTCTCACATGTGGGCCTAATATTATATTGACTAGTTCAGTTCAATTGACTTGATATTTATTTTTTAGTAGGTCCTTTGTCATTGCCACACTACTTTTCCTCGAGTTTTTTTGGTACTCTAGGTTATGTCACCCTTGAATGGTTCATACACAAAGATGGATGGCAGTTGGCATAACCTACGAATGGAGTTACTGTCGATGTTTTCTTGGATGCCAGTGATCATCTTACAATCTTTTCACTCTCTGGAGTTTTACTCTAACTGTAGTGTTTGCCAGTTTTACCGTGCCTGGCGACCCTAGAGTTGTGTATCCGTTCTAAGATGGAAAACTGCAGGCTGTGCAGAACAATTTTCTGAGGCTTATATACTGTATACTGTGAACTTGTAGGCTAGAATTTTTTAAGCAATGCAAGGTTACTACTGGTACAGTATGCTGCAAAACAGAACGACAACAGGTCACAAAAGAATAAACAATGCAATTTGGGTTTTTGTCTAATCTTTTGTTCTGATAGCAAAGTAATGTTATTTAATCATACAAAAGCATGTAGTTTCATCTAAGTAAGTAAAAATCTGGCGTATTTTTATTTTTATTATTACAAATGTAAGGACATGTAGTTAAAGGCATGTAAGTTACTTACATATCAGTTCTTTAGTTGTACTTCTAGATCGAGAAGGGCTGCTTGCTGAATCAAGACCCTTTGCTCCATATTTCTTCACAGATTTCCCATCTCCACTTAATGGTTGACTTAAAGCTTTTGACAACTAAAACAAAGAAGAGAAAATTCACGTCGATTTTGTAACACATTTAAACAAATATTTACAAAGGTAAACAAATATTTTACCTGTGAATTGTCCATGGATGGGGGCTTAACCATCGGCCCACCAATCATGGTTCTTGTGGTTATTACAGCTGGTGCCGGTCGGATGGGTTGTTCAATATATTTCCTGTCTGTAATAACAATAACAATATTTGTTGCATATATATAATTCATGTTCATAAGAAGATGAAAACTTTTTATGAAATGTTACTGCTATTTATCACAATACTTACCTCCTGAGTGCATTAATTTGTGAACAAGTTGTTCCTGCTCTTCGGTTTGAGAGCTTCCTGAAATTTTGAAAGTACAATTAAATAATATTGAGAATTTTAATTGAAGTACGCTGGATACAAATTCAAAGCTGCTGAGACGCCTTAACTGCGGCCACTGGTTGCATATTTGTAATAGTAAATTAAACTATTCACAAAGAGAAGGAAGCTTAATTCACTAGTACAAAAGCTAATTTGGAAGATGACACAATACAAAAAGAAAATGGGAGTATAAAACACGGGATATCAAACAAGATCGACGAAAGAAGTTACAAAGATTGGTGATTTGCATACACCCAGAGGAAATAAAACCTGACCTGAAAGGAACCAATAATAAAATCCTAAAATTGAGAGGTCTTTGGAAGAATAAATATTCTGAAAATAATAGAGGGGTCTAATTTTGATGGATCTAACAAGCTAAAATTGAGCATGGAGCAAGGGCAGGAGTCAAAGACATAAATTTTGACTTGGTGAAACTTGTAGGCCACACACTATCAGTTTTCAAAGCTGAGATTATCTGGTGACAAGAAATACTCAAAAATGGACGAAAAGTTGGAAAGATATTCCTAGACAGCTAAGCAGTACACGAGGCAAATCCTCCAACTTCAATTCCACTGGTCTGTGTCTAAAATATCTCAAGCTCCTAGAAAAAAAATCAGGTAACTCTGATGAGGCTGGACATGGTGGGATTGATGGCAGCAAACAGGCTGACTAGCAAAAACAGGAGCAGCTGTCAAACCCTTTGGACCAGAATGGCAAAAGCCACAAATACTCTAAAGCAGAACTGAACAAATGGATGGAGAAAGAAATGTCACTGGATTATTTCACCAGGTGGAAAAATAATCCAAGAAGTTCTTCAAGATTTCAACCAGGAAAACAAAAATCTACTACTTTCTCAGTAGGCAAGAAGTTATGAAAAAGCAGAAACATCAGAACATGTCCTAATTGAGTGCAACGTATTTAGTCCGGAAACAGTACTCTCTCTTCAGAAAGGCAGTACTAATGCCTATAGAAAAAAAAACTGATCGTGCTCTTTTCATGGTTTGGAAATAAAGAAGGGTCAATTGCATCCTAGAGAAAAGAAATATGCTGTTAAGCCCATTGATAATGAGATTTAAAAAAAAAAGGTACATTCTTACCTTAAGGTATTTTTCTGATTTTTACATTTCTTACATAAAAGCTTACCTTCCACAATGACAACACATGATGTTTCATCTGTACCATGTTTGTTACTCGCAACGCATTTATATTTGCCAGAATCCTCAGGTTTGCAGTCCATTATTTCCAATGTAATTACACCATCAGTGTGTGACATGGTGTACTCGAGTCGTGACAATTCACGGTTCCCTTTGAACCATTTGACCTGAAATTTTACATTGACAAAAAATTTGAATAAAAAGAAATAAATTATGATTTGAATTTTATGTACCGAAGGGAAAGGCTTGCCGCTAAGACAGCAAAGAAGTTTGCACGTTTGGCGACACTGCATCACACGAGGTCTTAAAAGGAATGTGAAGCTTGGAGCAGATTCAACTTCTTCTTTCCAGAATGTATAAGGAAGTGGTTCTCTCCTTCTCGTTTCGTCTGGTTTGTACATAGGTACTTGCTTGGGTAGAGCTAAAAACACAAAAATATTTTGTATTGGCTTTTCAATAATCGCAAACTAAATAAAAAAAACTTACGTTGAACATTCAAAAATACTACTTCTTCTCTGTATCCATAATGATTTTCAGCTCTGATAATGTATTCTCCTCTATCATCTAGTTTAACTCTGTTGATGATGAAGTTGTAGTTGTCATTTCCGTACCTCTTCATAAACTTAACACTTTGCTTGAGCTCTTGGTTGTTGTGGTACCAAGTTATAGTCGGCGCGGCGATGGCAATGACTCTGCAGTAAAACTTAACACTCTGCCCTTCATATGCAAAAGCGCTTTGTGGTTTAATGACAAATCTTGGAGCCGCTTGTCTACGGTCTGAAACGTTAAAAAGATAATTGGATATTAAAAATTCAGGTACTATTCAATATGATGGATTAAGGGGCGAGGAGGTTATGATGCTATAGTCTTTCAAGGTGACATGGTAGGTTCTCAGAATGGGAAAGTGTAGAAACAGCTTGGGAAATAGGGTTAGGATGGATCAAGAGTTGCCATGGAACTTTTGGAAGTAGGATCAGTTCATGGACAAAAGCAATGTTGAGGTAATAGTGAGGTTAGGGATATAGTAAGGAGCTTTAACCATTCGTCTAAGGATTTTTGTCTGGAAGGATAAGATCAGATTCGTGTGTCTAAATAGGTAGCAGTGATAAGACAAACCAAATAAAGTTGGCACTTAATATGAAAGATTAAGGAGCGAGGATGTTTTGAGGCCATCATCTTTCAAGGTGACATGGTGGGTTCTAAGGATGGTAAAGTGTAGAGACAGCTTGGGAAATAGGGTTAGGATGGATCAAAAGATTTCTGTGGAACCTTTTTAAGCAGTATCAGGTCGTTGGTAAATGGAATGAATATTGGGGTCATTGTGAGGTTAGGCAAGTAGTAAGGAGCTTTGAGAATTTGTCTGAGGACTTTTGTCTGGAAGGATCGGATTCACTGGATGTTGGATGACTTGGCAAACCCTACAGTTTCACTCTCTATGTCCAAATTGGTCACAGTAGTTTCTTGTGTAATATTGGTTGAATTTTGACAGTCAAAACAGGTTTCAGTTCTAAACGTCTTCGTAGTTGTGTTTTCTGTTAAGTCTTGTGTGGAGATGTTAGTTTGTCATCTACGTACAGTCCTAAGTATCTGACGAGTAGTTTTTGATGCATCTTTTTCCTAGTTTAGCCTACTACACTTTTTATTCCAGTCTTTGATCATTTCAAGGTGTTCTTGGATGTTGAAGATTGGAAGATAGTTCATACTATCTTTTAAAGTAGTCGAACAACTCATCCCACCTTTATCATTTCTATTGATAAAAATTGTGGTATCATAAGGTGGTAATTATGGTATTGAGATTTATAGAAAAGTCACCAGTATAAATGGTATAAACGATGATACCAAAAATCTTATGATTTATTACCTGATATCTGAGTATTTGATTCAAATATTACAAACACTTACCAAATGATGTATCATGAATGCAGTATTTGTCAATCAACAGTTTTCTTAGTGCACTATATTCTGAGAGTCTGCCAATAGCAACAGGATATTGATTCCATTGATCGTACTTCATTCTTATACGATCTCTGAAGTCGATGTAACGAGATGAGTTAATGGCAGAGGTCTTATCGCTGTGATCACCGACGAGCCATGGGTGAAGCAAACACTCATGAGCTGTCATTCTCTTCCTGTTTAAATATTGTAAATTAGTAACTTGGATATTGTTTTTTATTTATGATTTTTTTACTCTTTGTTTTTGATAAGCAATCGCCTGATGAAGTCTTTTCCTTCTTGGGACACACTTGAAAACGCATCTTCGTCAAAGTCCCATTCACACGCTTTGACATTCTTTAGTGTTTCAACGTCATTATCTCCGGCGAAAGGTGATAGTCCGCTTAGACTGCGAAAAAATATTTTTAATCAGTAAAATATATAGAAATTGTGTCAGTTTAAACTTACAGGACATAAGCCAAGACGCCGACTGCCCACATATCTGTGTAGAAACCTACAGGCTCTCTTTCGACAATTTCAGGAGCTGCGAATTCGGCTGTTCCGGTTGAAATCTTAACGACTTCGTTCGGATCTAATTTAGTCGCGAGTCCGAAATCGATCAGCTTAACGTTGGTACTGTGTTTCGTCTGGCACATGATATTTTCCGGCTTGATATCTGTAAGGTTAAACATGAAATGTAAAAACAGTCGATTTAAAAAATGTCAGAAAATATCCTCTTTTAGGTACCTAAATGAATAATATTCTTCTCGTGCATTTGTTTGATGGCTTCACAAATTTGTCTCATGTAATTAATCACTTCAGCTTCAGACATAACATAACCCTCTGTTGTAATCCTTTCAAATAGTTCTCCACCAGACAAACTATAAAAAAAGGTATATTTGTATCTAATCTCGTTCTGATCAACTTTTTTTCTGCATACTTACAATTCAAATATAAGAACCATTTCATCATCGTCCTCAAAGGCGTCGTGTAGATTGATTAATTTTGGATGATGCAGTTGGTTCATTATATCAATTTCTTTTCTAATCAGTTCTTTTTCCATCGGGTGTGAAACAGGTATGAACTTGGCGGCGAAAATGTTTCCAGTTTTCCTTTCTCTACAACGATGGACTACACCGAAAGCTCCTGTACCAATCTCTTCCAAAATATCGTAGAAATCATATACGGAAGCTGTTTTAATATCAACTGGCTGTGGTACATATTTGGAGTATATGTCAAATACTGCACAAAAAAGTATATATGTTAGCAGCAGTCTTTATGTTAAATATAATAATTTAATTTTCTAAAAATTTATAATAGTAAATTAATTACCATATAGGTCATAGTCTTTAACAGTATCATCACATTTTCCTCTGATCTTTTTGCCTGTTGAATCGACTGAAACAAAGAACAATTGAAAAATGTATTAGAAATAAAATATAAAACAAATGAAAAGCCTGTATCATTTTTCATCAATTATTGATTGTGAATGTATGGGTTTGAAGATAGTGAGAAATAGAGCTCTTTTACTTCATGGAACACAGACAGAGCTTTTGATAATTCTCCGACTACCAGCTGGATATTAGCATTGCTAACAAGTCGAATAAACGCTGAACTTGATCTAGACTATATGCACCTGCACTGACCCTGAGAAGGAGTACTTCACCACTTCTATGGTTGCTAGTAGTACATGATCTAATAACTTAAAAGCACCCACTCGAAAAGATGAAGCAATAATCTTCTCCAGAGAAGCTAAGTACTTACCTATACACAATGATCAGACTCCTGGTAGGACCTCTAGTCTAATAGTTAAAAATGCAGATACATAAAACAAACTGAAAATATTTAGCAAGATACTTGTCCAGAGTCGATCCCACACCCTTACACATTTATGTACGAAAGGTCGAGAGTGTCAAGAGAATCCAGAGATATAAATAAAAAAACTAGATGTAAGGAAAAGCCATCACAAAAGTCTAAAATGAGAGGAAGACTCAACTTTGACAGTTTATTCACTACCCAGAATTACTTTGTACCTTGACACTCAAGATTTGGTTGTTATAATTTCCAAAGATTTGGAGGTTTTGGCCTTTGGGTGTACATATCGAATATTTTGGGTGTGAAATTTTTACATGCTAATGCTTCTAGGGTCATTTGGCCATCTGATCTTATAAATATTTATTTTATCAGAGTAACATCACTTAAGATTTTCCATGGCACAAGCCTTAATAGCATGTATTTCAGCCTAAAAGATCAAGTTTTGGGCCCCTAGGAGAACACAACATGGTAACCTTGGCATCGCAGGAAACGAACAGGCTGACCAACTAGCCAAAGGGCCTTCTGACCCATGGTAACCACGACTAATCACCTCAGAAGGTTGGAGCTGAAAAAATGGCTTGAGACAAATAAAACTCAAGCACTAGACAACATCACTAGGTATGAGGCAGTCGAAGAGATTCATAAATCTCTAAAAAAGAAGGCAAAATAAATACTTTTGTACTGGCCACTGTTTCTTAACTACCGCCTAAAGAGATGGGCAAAGCAGAGACAGAATGTGACAACTTTTTCAGAAGTTGGCATCAGAAGAAACCAGAGACATCGGTACATCTTCTTTAGAGAATGTAAAGCTGAAAATATGGCTTGAGAAAGAAAAATTCACTGGATAAAAAAGCATTAAATATGAGGTAAGCTAAGAGGCTTATAAGTCTTGCAAAAAGGAAGACAAAAAGGAAAATAAAATATTATCTAAAGTAATAATATTATCTAAAGTAAATATTGAATTCTTGAGGACCAGATATTTGAGCTCTGAAGATGGTGAGAAGCTGAAATGTGACAGACAGGTCGAAATTGCAAGGATGGCAAACCAAAATGATCAGATATTTCATACAGATTCAGCTTAAATATTATTTGTAGGAGACCCCGGTGGCTGAGTGGTTAGAGTCTGACTCGTATTTGCCATGCTCGCCGTCTGGGTTCGAATCCCAGCATAGCCCATGGTTTTTTAATTGAAAATGGCATGAAAAATATTTTGTAAAGTGGTTTGACCCCTCGTCCGCAACACCCAACAAATAGTTAGACATTAAGATAGGAATTACTTTGCTTAAATATTATTTTTTACTCATAAAACAGTAGTTTGAAAATTATTCAGAAATCGTGAGATGCGGTCAGGTGACCAACCGCATTTCACGATTTCTGAATAATTATCGATTAACGATAACTAATCACCACACACAATAGTTTGAAACCTGAAGAAAATATATTCTAAGTAAAAATGATTAAAACTGAGGAGATTTCTTCTCTTGGGAAGGGGGAAGAACAGGTAGTTGGTCATTTCCGGTCATTTTGGTCTATTCATGCTGTTATGGTCTATACGGCACATTTCCGCTACTTGCCATCTCCATTGGTGGGGTCTACATACCCAACAGGAGAAAAAAAAAAAGCTAATTCCTTCTCCCTCAGCAGGCAAGATTTAAGGAAAATTTACCCCTCTTAACTTTAACCTAAAGAAGACCTCGCCAAGTCGCCGTCATGAGACACCAGAGACATGGACACAAATCCTTTATAATTGTGATGCATTGGTTTGTATTCTCAATTCTTTGGTAAGGTGATTCTCACACCAAGAGAATTCATGAAGAGGCGCTGAAAAAAGTACTTAATTTTTTGGGAAAACACACTTCATGGACTTAATCATAGGGGTTCCACAATAGATCACAGTCGAGAAAAACTGTTGTTTGCGATTGATTGAAGTCCAGATGAAGTAACCATGAAGTAAAGTAACCATTTTATTGTATACAAAATTAATATAATATTATGAACAACTTGTCAACTGACAAAGTAATTGGAAGAGAAGTGCCTAACAGATCTTTTTAGCTGACGGGTCAAACAATTTACTGCTTGATATTGTTTTTCTCTAATATCTAAATGAAAATCTCACCTTCGTATTTCTTCTGTTTAGGCGCTTTTTTATGTGTTCCTTTAGTCTTAATGAGTTCAGTTTCATCGCTGGGATCACTTCTGCCATAAACGTTTTCAGCGTATACTCTAAAGGTGTATTCATGCCCTGGCGACAAGTGTGATACAGCCAATGCCGTAAATCTGGAAATATTTAATAAAATATATATGAAAGTGAAAAGAAGTATTGAGAATTTTCAGTTTAAAAAAGTACCTTGTATGACCAACACGAATCCAACTGGTCATCGGTGTTTCTCTCTTTTCGACTAAATAGTTTGTAATGTTGCTTCCACCGTCCCACAATGGCGGTTGCCAAGATAATGCAAGCGAATCGGTTCCAAGATTGGTAACTGTCGGGAATCTCGGTGGATCAGGACGATCTATAAATTATATTATCGACAATTAATACCTTAATAACAATTACATCAACAATAATTAAAGTGATGGAACATGTGTCAAATTTTTTAAAATCTATATATAAAATATATATATTATACACAATTAAGATATGATTCTTTGGTTTTGGATAATAGTTGGGTACCCTATTCCAATTTTGGAGGAAAAAGAACTGTTTTATTGTATCGTCCTCAAGTAGAGAAAGGTTATTCAATGTGTTTCAAATAATTTAATTCATTCTTTATTATATGGCCCCATATAGGGAGCATGTAGGATACCTGATCTGAAAATTGCCTTTTGCAGCGAATATTTGGGTCCCCTGTTCTGGTTTTTAGAAGAAAAAGGAATTTATTGTATGCCCCTTGTGGAGAGGAAGGTTGCTCGATGCATCCAACATAATTGAGCTCATTCCTTGGCTTCATATAGGGAGCGTATAGGCCACCTGACATGAAAATTGCACTTGAGCCGAATATTCAGGTTACCTGTTCCGAATTTTGGAGGAAAAAGAGCTTTATTTTATACTCTTTGGGTAGAGAACGGTTGTGGAACGGAGAAAGGAAATGTCCCACTTAATTGCAATGTGCCATTCCTTGGCTCCATATAGGAAGCATGTAGGCAGGAAAATTGTACTAGATCAGTGAATATTTGTGTCCCTTGTTCTGATTTTTGGAAGAAAAAGGTCTGTTTTATTGTATAGCCCTTGAGTAGAGAAAGGGTGGGGAAAGGAAATGTCCTAATTATTTACAGCTCCTGGAGTCTAATTTTGATTGTGGGATGGAAAAGATCGAGGTCTAACCCTGGATTGCCAAAACACTGATGTCGGTGACTCTCTGAGCAAGATCGTTTAAACCATTTATAATAAAGTTATAATTTATTATTACTAGAATGATTGATATTTAATACACAAACTACATACCACTGATTTGAATTGTAATTGTCGCTGAATCAATTCCTTGGTCGTTTTCAGCCACAACTCTGTACACTCCACTATCCATGTTGCTTCCATCTCTTATTGTTAAAATAGCATGACGCTCCTGTATAAAACATTTTCCGGATTATTATTTGGTCTTTATTGAGTGAAATGTTTGCTTTTAGAAATACCTTCACTTCAACAGCATAGTGACCACCGGATTCGATGTGTTCGGCTCCCTTGTACCATGTTATCTTTGGTTTTGGATAGCCAGTAAATGGAATTTTGACAACCACATTTTCTCCTTTGTTGAAGAAGGCCAAACTTTGGAACCTAGGAGGTACGCTAAGTTTTGGGGCACCTGGAAGTAAAAGTTTGTAAAAAATCTTCATATTGACTTGTTAAAAACGCAGAACTTACTGTTAATGACCAATTCTGCCCTTGTCGATTTAACTCCTCCTTTGTTCACTGCACGACATACATATTCATCTGCGTCAGTGACTGCTACATTGTTGATAATAAGAGTGTGCGTGTCATGATCAGAGAACATGAAGTGGCGTGCACCAGGAGTAATATTGTGAGCACCTTTGTACCTATTTTTACCAAAAGAGCATAAAATAATGTAAATCATAAAAATTATTTTAATAAATTGATATGAAATTTCCTACCAAGTGATTGTAGGTTTGGGATTTCCCGTAATAACACATTGGAATTGAGTATTATGTTTCAATATTGCATTTGCATTTCTCAGCGGTTTGACAATTTCAGGCGGTGTAGCAGCTAAAAGTTATATCAATAAATAATTTATATTATACCAACCACAACTAATAAAAGTTTACCTTGAGGATCTTTTATTTTAACATGTTTCGAAGCAGTCGAAGGTTCACTTAGGCCTGCATCGTTCTGAGCATAAACTCTGAACTCGTATTCACGATTTTCAATCAGATTTGGAATGTTTATTTGAGTAGGAACGCAAATGGATACATTCACTCTTTGCCATGTGTTACTATTGACTTCGTGTTTGTCTACCCAGTAACCCTGGATTCTCGATCCACCGTCAGATGCTGGTTTGTCCCAGCTGAGATTCACAAAATCGCCTCCGACTTCCGTTACAACCGGATTTTGTGGTGCTGACGGTGCATCTGAAAAATAAAAAACAATGCTTTAGTTATATCATCGAGACGAAAGACAATGAGTTACTGTTAAAAACTAGTATAAAATTTGAATTTTACAAAAAGTCATTATTGTTTGGATTCAGCAGTGAGGACGCCATGTGAATCGCACATATAGAAAAAAAGGAAAAAAACATGTTAGGAAGATTGGCAGTACTGCTGGATCACAATGACCAACGAAAAAGAAAGAACAATAATAACTTGATTGCAAATAGGCCACACCAGGCTGACACATGACAAGGTGTGACCCACCACAAGTCTCAAAGTACTTTTGAAACACAGAAGTGATTTCATCAAGAAATTGATTGGATACATGAAGCAGAAATATAAATATAGTCCCAATTTAAGACTCATTCATATGTGTTTCTTATTGAGTGAATGTATTTATTAGCATGAATGTTTTGAGTGTGTGTGGGCTGGTTAGGGATGGTAGTAGCCCAAATACCAGCCAAAACAGATTAGCGTAATATCAAAGACTCTAGTGACTTGCCAATTATTTTTAACCGTATATACTGATTGAAAGGTTTCTTTTTTGTGTGAATATATTTATTACCTTGAATGTTTTGAGTGTGTGTGTGGGCTGTGGTGGAATATAGAGTACACCACAGACCCACCAAAGTAGATTTGCATAATGTCAAAGACTCCGGTGACTCATCAATTCTTTTTAACTTTATATACTATTTGGTAGGTTTCCTTTTTGTATGAATGTATGTAGGTGATGAGTCAAAAAGTGACGATACCCCTAGAGACGGAAAAAGGAAGACAAACCAGATGTACAGAAGTAGTACCGTCTGCAAGTAGTTTATCAAAGTCAAATATGCATATATCTGAAGTTCTGATGTATTTGTATTATTCAGTTAATTAAAAAGTATTAAAACAGTCTCGTGGATACTTTACTTCCACATGTATTTATTAGCTTGAATGTTTTGAGTATGTCTGGATCTGTGGTGGAATACAGGGTATCCCACAGACCCACCAAAGTAGGTTAGAGTAATATCAAACCGGTGACTTGCTTGTGCTTGCTAATTCTTTTCAACTGTATATACGGTTTAGAAGGTTTCCTTTTTGAATATATGTATTTCTTACCATGAATGATGGTGGAATCTCAATTGAATATTGAGTACCTCCAGTACCACCAAACTTACATGATGTACATTGTAGTATGTCTGTTTTTAAATGTATTGTTTACATGATCCTTACATCATATCCTTATCACCATGTGTGGAAGGGTTAAGTGTTTTATGTGGAACAATATCCCACAATTTCCATCCATGACTGTAAGTTAACCAGTACGTACCAAATGGTGCCTTTGCTTTCACAACATTAGCTCCTTCTAATGGAGGTCCCATGCCGTTGTCATTTACTGCCATTACTCTGAACAAATATTCATTTCCTTCGGTAAGGCCGTGGCAGGTAAAGGTCATATCTCTACACAACGATGAAACGCATATCCAGTGAGTACTCGTCACGTCCCTCCTTTCAACGACATAATGCGTAATGTGGAGGCCACCGTCATAACTTGGAGCTTTCCAGGATAAAGTGCATGTATGTTTTGTGATGTCTGATACATCCAAAGGTCCATTAGGTGCATCTGGTATACCTAAAAGTTGGACAAATATTTTTTTAATAGTATATTGTTGTTTAGTTAATTTTTTTTTTCAAATTAAATATGCTTTACCTGTTATATAAACATTGCATGTTCCACTTGCACTTCCACTTTCATTTTTGATAGTTACTGTATAAAGACCGCAATCTTCAGTTTTAATTTCTTTAATGAAAATTACAACATAATCATCGAATACAACATATTTAATATGTTCTGTTTGTGTGACTTCCTTTCCGTCTTTTTCAAGATAAGCTTCCATAGGTTGATCACCAGAGTAGAACACTTTAATTTTGCTATTATCACCTTTGGCCAGGTAGAGTGTGCCTGGAATTCTATCAATTCTCGGAGGACCTGAAATAAATAAATAGTATAGGTTTGTTTTATATTAAAGATTTTAAATGTATGCTTACATCCAACTTTAACGTGTGAAGTAGTAGTGGCGTGTCCTGCAGTATTGTAAGCTTCACATGTGTAATCCCCTTCGTCGAGATCAGAGACTTCTAAGAAGTGTAGTTTGAAAACTCCGTCGGATGCTTCAGCCTTGAATTTAGAACCAAGCATGATTTCTCTTCCGTTTTTAAGCCAGCGAGCAGAAGGAACGGGGTTTCCATGGGCTTGACATGTAAGAGTATAAGGCTTTCCAAAAGGTATAACTTGGTTGTATAGCGGCATAAGAAATTCGGGTTTTTCGCCACCTTCAGTTTCACAAATTTTAACTGGAGTCGTACAAGAGCTCGGTTCACTCTTTCCTACGCTATTGAAAGCTGTAACTCTAAATTCATAATCAGCCCTTTCGATAAGATTGATCGGTGTAAATTTGCATTCTAAAACATTGTAGTCATTGCATTTAACCCATGATGTACTACCGATTTCACGTTTTTCAATGATATAGCCCATAATTTTAGATCCACCATCAGAAGATGGTGGCTCCCATTTAAGATCGACGTAACTCTTTCCAACTTTAACGACAGTAGGTGTGCCTGGCATTGATGGGACTTTCATCTTTCCTTTAAGGTGGAAGCCAGCCGAGTTCTGAGATGGGTTGCTAAATCCTGCAGCGTTCTTAGCTTTAACGCGGAATTCGTATGTATGGCCGAGTGTCAATGTATGAACGACATATGTTGTATCTTTAACGAGATAATCGTGGACCGATCGCCATTGATGATCATCAGACGTATCCCTAAAAACATTTAACATTTTGTAATGAGGATATTAAGTTGAATTTAAATTTATTTCAGTTACCTGACTTCAATTTTGTATCCTTGTACTTTTGAACCTCCATCATATCTTGGTCTAGACCATGTGAGAGTGACACTGCTTGTGTCCCAGTCGATAACTTGTGGTGTTCCAGGTGGTTCAGGAACAGTAAACGGATATTTAGCAGAAATGGCATTGTCCATTTCAACAGGATCAGAGGTACCATATTGATTTTCTGCTCGGATTCTAAACTTGTACTTTTTGTTTGGCTCAAGTCCAAATACATCATAATGACAGTTTCTTACGAAGCTGCTCAATTTTGTCCATATCTTCATGAAACAAACATATATTAATTTTATTCAATTTTTTCTCATATTGTTATATAATCTTACATTAGTCGAACTCTCCAACTTTTCAACGACATAGTTTGTAATAGGAGAGCCACCGTCATCGAGCGGCGGTTTCCATGTAAGATTGCATGTCTCAGGGGTAATGTCGGATGCTTCGACTGGTCCTTGTGGAGGCAACGGTTTATCTATAATTTACACATTATTAATAATTAATTACATATGAGTACAATTAAAGATGTTGTAAAACCAACTAAAAAAACTACTTGGAAACTTTAAAAGGAAAATTTCTCTCGATGGCATTCCACAAATTCTATTAACTAGCAAAAAAACTTTGATCTTAAGGTAGAAAGGCAGTTAAGGTGGTTTCAATGCCCTTGTGGGCTTGACTGATAACAGAATAAAAAGAAAGTTAACATGAGCTTTGGCATCGGACGATTAGACAGCACCCCCCCCCCCTAATGACCCCCTAGTCGGACAAATCAAACCACAACCAGATGTACTAAACATTTTTATTCCAATGTTTCATTACCTAATGATTAACTAATAGGATCTAGCCAAGGATGTCCCCAAGAGGAGATGACAATCATAAAGCTCAACAGCTTAGGATATCTAACATAGGTTACCTGATGATTGGTAACAATCATAAGAAAAACGTTATGACACTGTTAAAGCAGGTACAACGTAAACATCATGGAAAGATGTGAGAAAATAGGTTTGAATATCAACTCTAAGAAAATATTTCTCATAGTCAACAACAAGAAGTTAACCTTTAATCACCCACTTTAAAAGAAAGAAGCTACAACCTTCACCAAAGATACTGAGTACCTAGGTACACTTGACCAAAGTCTCAGTGGAGAAGTCATATCTAAGCAACTATACTAAGCATTGGCCATAGGTTATGCAGCAAAAACTGGGGAATAAAACTCAGGATGGAGTATTGGTCATACACCATAATGGTTGACCATCTCTGCTATGTGCATGCTTTTAGTTC
The DNA here is from genome assembly GCF_000648675.2 of Cimex lectularius. Classification (NCBI taxonomy): domain Eukaryota; kingdom Metazoa; phylum Arthropoda; class Insecta; order Hemiptera; family Cimicidae; genus Cimex; species Cimex lectularius. Next base: position 1,974,190 of record NW_019392645.1, on the reverse strand, counting down.
CAGACTGGTCTGGTAGTACATAAACTGTTTAATGGCCCTAGGAAAACACAAGGTTACCTTGAGGTTCCAGAACTTGAAAGTGTAGAAGGAGACATACAAGCTGACAAACTAGTCATAAAAGGAGCACAACTAGGTACACCAGAGGGTGTTCTAAAGCTGGAGCTAGAAAAATTGCTTGATAAACTCAAGAACTAAACAAAAGCACTGTATGAGGTGGAAGATTTATTTGGAACTCTCTCTCAGCAGGCAAGATTTGAGGAAAATTATAGGCTTCTATACAGGACACTGCCTTCTTAACTACTGCCTAAAGAAGATGGGAAAAGCAGAGACAGAAACATGCCAATTATGTCAAACTAGAACATCAGCACCTTTGGATGTCATATGGTACAACCACTTCGGTGAGGCAATTCTCACACCAATTCTTTTTTTTTTTTTTTTTAATTAAATATACAATTTTCTATATATTAATGAAATGTGTACTCACCGACAACAAGTACTCTACATGTAGCCGAATCTGAGCCTTCAGAATTGATAAGTTGGATTGTGTATGTTCCTGAATCGGTAGACCGCTTGGCACATTTATTCCTGAAGACAGTCTCGGTGGAAGATGTTTCAAATTTGATCCTGCTGTCTGAATAGACTTCTTCATTATTGACAAACCAGACCGGTTTCGGCGTAGGAATGCCGACAAATGGTACTGTGATTGTGAACTCTTCTCCTGCTATGACAGTCATGTCTCTTATGCTCAAGTCGCTTGTGATTTTGGGAGCACCTAAATATAAAATAATGTGATATAAACATTGGCTTAAACAGTATCAAACATTAAGTGTTAAAATATTTACATGGAGGTGTTCTGCACCAAATTCCGTCTGAGGATGAACTCCATGGGCTTTGACCTGCAGCATTAACAGCTGCCACTCTGAACTCATATTCATGGTTTGCAATCAAATTTGTCACCCTGAGTTATAACAACAAAATTATATTACACAATATTGTAATTGCAGTTTTTTTATGATTCCAACTCACTTGTGATTGTTTGTTGGTACCAAAGCATGGGTAGCCTTTGTCCATTTATCCTCTGTAATTAACCTCTTTTCGATTAGATAACCAGTAATCGGTGATCCGCCGTCGTGCCTTGGTTTGGCCCATGTAAGTGTGATCGATTCCTCATCAGCTTCAACACACCGAGGTGCACCGGGAGCGCCTGGTGGATCTGAAAATTTCAATTTATTACAATTAGAGTTTTTTTTTTAAATATATTTAGTTGATAGAAGTTACCAAATGGATGTCTGGCTCTGATTGGATCTTTAGTCATTGTAGGATCTGACGTTCCATAATGATTTTCAGCCATAACCCTGAACTCATACTCTTGCCCGATTTTGAGATTGCGGACTCGGCAGAAAGGAACTGTGCAGAAACTGCTAACCTGTTTTCAAAAGATGAAATACATAAGAAATAACAGTGATACAATGCTGGAGGATTCAAGAGTTCTTGGTATGAGAAAGTGTAGATAAAGCTTATATGTATAGTGCGGTTAGGATGGATCTCAAACTTGATGTAAAAGTTTTGGAGGTTGGATCAGTCGGTTAACAAAAGGCAATGTTGAGGTCATTTTGGAGTTAAAAACGTAACAAGGAGCTTTGACAATTTGTGTGGGTGGTTTTGTTTGGAAGAATTGGATATGTCCAATGGCTTGTCAGCTATAAATGGCTTGGCAGATATGTCCAAAATGGTCGCAGTAATTGTATACAGTTAGTTGAATTTTGTTGGTCAAAACAGATTCCAATCCTAAAAGTCTTAGTAGATTACAAATCTTCTGTTAAGTTGTCATCACTTATGTCTTTTGTGGAGATTCCAAATCAAAATAAAGTCCTAAGCATTGAACTTCAATGGAAGTCAATAGCTCATTGTTATTTTCTTTTTCACTGGAAGGTTGGTGTGGAAGTTGTGACAGCAGGATCAATTATTTGGCAAATGGTATCATACGGTAATACGTTAAATATGTAGAAGAGATGAGAATCATTTTGATAACTTTCAAGGCTTAGATCAGTTGAATATTAGATGGCCTGATGCCCCACAGTTCAGCTCTGTCCAAACTATGGCCAGCACTCTTAGGACAAACCAGACAATGCTGATGTTCAATATGAGGGATTAATAAGACGGTTTCAAGGCCATCGTATTTTATCAAGGTGATATCGTGAGTTCTACAGGATGGGAAGTAAAAAGATGAGCAGTAGGGTTAGGATGGAGATGCTGGTGTTGAAATGGAAGCTTTAATGAATGTAATGTTAAGGTGTGAGGTTAGAGACGTAGTAGCTTTGATGGATTTGATGCTCTGGACATAAGTAGCATGGCAGAACAGTTCCATAGTGTGCCCAAGTGGCCAGATTTTGGTCTTAAAAGTCTTCATAGGTGTCCAAATTTTCTATTAAGTTCTAGTATTCCATGTTAGTCTGCTCACTAGTACAAAGTATCTGGTTTGAGTGTAAGTCGGTAGCTTGTTGTTAATATAGAGGGGATGGCAAGACTGTTTTTTCACCATAAATACTGAGTTTTCCCCATTCAGTACTGACCTCCATTTTTTGCAACAGTCTTTGATTAGCTCTAGGTTTTCTTGGATGTTGGAGTTTGCTTGGTTAGGATTCGAGTTAGAAGGTGAAATTGTGGTATCATCAGGTAATGATTGGGATGACAATGAAATACCACCTACCTTTGCCCATGTCGAAGATCTATTTTCTCTCTTTTCAACGATGTAATTTGATACATCGACACCTCCGTTATCTTTGGGCGGATTCCAGTATAATGTCAGAGCATCTCCGCCAAATTCATCTGCTCGCAAATCTTCTGGTGGTGATGGTCGATCGAGAACTTTAACGTGCAGAGTTGCCGTATCGAAACCGTGTTGATTTTTCAACTGTAATCTGTATTGTCCAGTGTCTGATCTCAGAGCGTTTTTGACAATAAGACTTGCAGAGTTTGGAGTTAACTGCAAAATCGCATCGGATAAGTAAATTCATTTGAATTAACAACATGTTAACATACTTGTTTATAAGCTCGTTCACTATCAGTCAAAGGTGCATCATTAATTAACCACATTGCGGTCGGTTGAGGGAATGCAACATATGGAATGTGAATTGAAAAATCTTCTCCAGCTCTGACGGTTATATCTCTCACACCTCCTAAGTCCATGCAAGGCTTGTTAGGTTGTTCTTCGACAACAACATTGATACTTGGTCTGCTAGGGTTGGATGGTCCGACCGAATTAACCGCAATTAATCGGAATTGATAATCTTGACCTTCTTTCAAATCAGTAACCTGTAAACATTTAAGATGAAGAAATACCCATTTATAAACATAGTTATATTAATAAGGTTTAATTCTCTAATATTATGGTAAATTATTTTTAATAGTGACTGGATCATCTTGGCAAAATAGTGCTGGTTGTGTAGGGCCTAGGCACATAAGGGAGGATAGTAAAAAGCTCGGTGAGCCGGGTAAGGCGACCTCACCACCACGAACTGGCTCTGAGATGCTAAAATGCAATAAAATATCAGCATCAGTGGGTCTGATTGGCATGAAGGTTCCTATTCATCAAGAGCATGGACGATAGGGGCCTTCAGAGGATCTCAATCATAGAAGAAAGATCATCCTCACCCGATTAAGATTAGGCTATGTGAAGTTCACGCACAGACACTTACTTATGAGCCAGCACGTGGCTCCATATAGAGAGCATGTAGGATTGCCACCCAACATGACAATTGTGTTTGAACACAGCAGGGTTTGGGTCCCCTGTTCCAGTTTTTGGAGGAAAACTGCTTTATTGTATGTAATACTGATAGACATATCAATTTATGTTCTTGTTATGCACACACTGACTAAAATGACTAGGCCACTTAGGCTGGGATGTCCCATCCTCAGAACCAGACAACCACAAATTCAATCCTCAGATGCCACAAATGTTATAAAAATATGGTCACAAGGTAAAGGAATGACAGAAAAGGTGCTGAGTATCAAGAGCACTGTCTCCTTCACAACAGTATGTGTCCTTGAACATATAGGTTAACAAAAATGAGGATGAGGAGGCCTAGGCTGAGATCTCCAGACCTGACCACCGCGATCTGGCCCTCAGATGACAAAAATGCAATAAAAAATATGATATTGGGTTGTCCGGAAAATAATGCAGGATTTTGGTATTAAACAAAAAAAAAGAAACTAGTTACTTTAAAGCAATGTTCTTTAATCAAAATAATTTCCCATACTCTCAATACATTTCTCCCAACGTGTTGGTAACTTATTAATTCCGTCTGAGTAGAATTCAGAATTTTTAGAATTGATAAAGTCAATAAATGCATTTTCCAGT